>NC_090183.1:47376365-47421265 GCF_024679245.1 Pseudorasbora parva
GACCATCACAGGTACGCCCACCTCCATATCTGACCATCACAGGTACACCCACCTCCATATCTGACCATCACAGGTACGCCCACCTCCATATCTGACCATCACAGGTACGCCCACCTCCATATCTGACCATCACAGGTACACCCACCTCCATATCTGACCATCACAGGTACGCCCACCTCCATATCTGACCATCACAGGTATGCCCACCTCCATATCTGACCATCACAGGTACGCCCACCTCCATATCTGACCATCACAGGTACGCCCACCTCCATATCTGACCATCACAGGTACACCCACCTCCATATCTGACCATCACAGGTACACCCACCTCCATATCTGACCATCACAGGTACGCCCACCTCCATATCTGACCATCACAGGTACACCCACCTCCATATCTGACCATCACAGGTACGCCCACCTCCATATCTGACCATCACAGATACACCTACCTCCATATCTGACCATCACAGGTACACCCACCTCCATATCTGACCATGACAGGTACACCCACCTCCATATCTGACCATCACGGGTACACCCACCTCCATATCTGACCATCTCAGGTACACCTACCTCCATATCTGACCATCTCAGGTACACCTACCTCCATATCTGACCATCACAGGTACGCCCACCTCCATATCTGACCATCTCAGGTACACCTACCTCCATATCTGACCATCACAGGTACGCCCACCCCCAATTCTGACCATCACAGATACGCCCACCTCCATATCTGACCATCTCAGTTACGCCCACCTCCATATCTGACCATCACAGGTACGCCTACCTCCATATCTGACCGTCACAGGTACACCCACCTCCATATCTGACCATCTCAGGTACACCCACCTCCATATCTGACCATCTCAGCTACGCACACCTCCATATCTGACCCTCACAGGTACGCCCACCTCCATATCTGACCATCTCAGGTACGCCCACCTCCATATCTGACCATCACAGGTACACCTACCTCCATATCTGACCATCACAGGTACACCCACCTCCATATCTGACCATCAACGGTACACCCACCTCCATATCAGACCATCACTGGTACACCCACCTCCATATCTGACCATCACAGGTACACCCACCTCCATATCTGACCATCACAGGTACACCCACCTCCATATCTGACCATCTCAGGTACACCCACCTCCATATCTGACCATCACAGGTACACCCACCTCCATATCTGACCATCACAGGTACACCCACATCCATATCTGACCATCACAGGTATACCAACCTCCATATCTGACCATCACAGGTACACCCACCTCCATATCTGACCATCACAGGTACACCCACCTCCATATCTGACCATCACAGGTACACCCACCTCCATATCTGACCATAACAGGTACACCCACCTCCATATCTGACCATCACAGGTACACCCACCTCCATATCTGACCATCACAGGTACACCCACCTCCATATCAGACCATCACAGGTACACCCACCTCCATATCTGACCATCACAGGTACACCCACCTCCATATCTGACCATCACAGGTACACCCACCTCCATATCAGACCATCACAGGTACACCCACCACCATATCTGACCATCACAGGTACACCCACCTCCATATCTGACCATCACAGGTACACCCACCTCCATATCTGACCATCACAGGTACACCTACCTCCATATCTGACCATCACAGTTACACCCACCTCCATATCTGACCATCAAAGGTACACCCACCTCCATATCTGACCATCTCAGGTACACCCTCCTCCATATCAGACCATCACAGGTACACCCACCTCCATATCTGACCATCACAGGTACCACCACCTCCATATCAGACCATCACAGGTACGCCTACCTCCATATCTGACCATCAAAGGTACACCCACCTCCATATCAGACCATCACAGGTACACCCACCTCCATATCTGACCATCACAGGTACTCCTACCTCCATATCTGACCATCACAGGTACACCCACCTCCATATCTGACCATCACAGGTACACCTACCTCCATATCTGACCATCACAGTTACACCCACCTCCATATCTGACCATCACAGGTACACCCACCTCCATATCTGACCATCAACGGTACACCCACCTCCATATCTGACCATCACAGGTACACCCACCTCCATATCTGACCATCACAGGTACACCCACCTCCATATCTGACCATCACAGGTACACCCATCTCCATATCAGACCATCACAGGTACACCCACCTCCATATCAGACCATCACAGGTACACCCACCTCCATATCTGACCATGACAGGTACACCCACCTCCATATCTGACCATCACAGGTACACCCACCTCCATATCTGACCATCAACGGTACACCCACCTCCATATCTGACCATCAACGGTACACCCACCTCCATATCAGACCATCACAGGTACACCCACCTCCATATCTGACCATCACAGGTACACCCACCTCCATATCTGACCATCACAGGTACACCCACCTCCATATCTGACCATCAACGGTACACCCACCTCCATATCTGACCATCACAGGTACACCCACCTCCATATCTGACCATCACAGGTACACCCACCTCCATATCTGACCATCACAGGTACACCCATCTCCATATCAGACCATCACAGGTACACCCACCTCCATATCAGACCATCACAGGTACACCCACCTCCATATCTGACCATGACAGGTACACCCACCTCCATATCTGACCATCACAGGTACACCCACCTCCATATCTGACCATCACAGGTACACCCACCTCCATATCTGACCATCACAGGTACACCCACCTCCATATCTGACCATCACAGGTACACCCACCTCCATATCTGACCATAACAGGTACACCCATCTCCATATCAGACCATCACAGGTACACCCACCTCCATATCAGACCATCACAGGTACACCCACCTCCATATCTGACCATGACAGGTACACCCACCTCCATATCTGACCATCACAGGTACACCCACCTCCATATCTGACCATCACAGGTACACCCACCTCCATATCTGACCATCACAGGTACACCCACCTCCATATCTGACCATCACAGGTACACCCACCTCCATATCTGACCATCACAGGTACACCTACCTCCATATCTGACCATCACAGGTACACCCACCTCCATATCTGACCATCACAGGTACACCTACCTCCATATCTGACCATCACAGGTACGCCCACCTCCATATCTGACCATCACAGGTACACCCACCTCCATATCTGACCATCACAGGTACACCTACCTCCATATCTGACCATCACAGGTACACCCACCTCCATATCTGACCATCACAGGTACACCCACCTCCATATCTGACCATCACAGGTACACCTACCTCCATATCTGACCATCACAGGTACACCCACCTCCATATCTGACCATCACAGGTACACCTACCTCCATATCTGACCATCACAGTTACACCCACGTCCATATCTGACCATCACAGGTACACCCACCTCCATATCTGACCATCACAGGTACACCTACCTCCATATCTGACCATCAACGGTACACCCACCTCCATATCTGACCATCACAGGTACACCCACCTCCATATCTGACCATCACAGGTACACCCACCTCCATATCTGACCATCACAGGTACACCCATCTCCATATCAGACCATCACAGGTACACCTACCTCCATATCTGACCATCACAGGTACACCCACCTCCATATCTGACCATCACAGGTACACCTACCTCCATATCTGACCATCACAGGTACACCCATCTCCATATCAGACCATCACAGGTACACCTACCTCCATATCTGACCATCACAGGTACACCCACCTCCATATCTGACCATCACAGGTACACCCACCTCCATATCTGACCATGACAGGTACACCCATGCACTTCTGGAGCGTTCGGGACTCTTTTGCATATGTGTGCCATTTTTACCATGTGTCCTTATCGTGTAAACGTCCTTATCGGGTCTTTTGGGTTACACTTTATTTAAAGGTGTCATTTTTACAGTATAATAATACATTTAAATATGGTGTAGTTTTAATTAACAACATGTTCTTACTGTAGGGTTAGGGTTTGGTTGAGGGTTAGTTGCATGTAAGTATGCATGATTTGCTGCTTTTACTAAAGTACGTGTAACATATATAACAAGGACAGAGCAAAAAGTGTTTAATTGCAAAAAAGTGATTTTCTTACTCAGTACTTTTGTCTTTATATCAATATTTAGTCATTATAGCCTGTAGCCTAAAATCCACTTAATTAAAAAGGGAAAATCTTTTTTTCTTCTTTCTTATGTTAAGCATAAAATTAATGTTGGCCATTTTTATTTTATTTGAATTTTAATGAAAATATTTTATATGTCTAATATATTTTCTATTAAGTTTCATTTTTCGGTTTTAGTTTTTAGTTTTTTAATTATTTAAGTACTTTAGTACTTCAAACAAGACAAAACTACTGTATGAGAGAGCAATGTTTTTCTTTTTCATTCGCAGAACAACATTCACATCTCAGTGTTTTTGTATTATTAAAGACATGTTTAGAGCCATGAAGAATAAATCTGTTAATTCAAAGTATTCACACCATCCCAGAAATCTCTATAAATTATTGTCATGTTGTGTAATGTCAAAAGATTGTGATTGTGCCGAGATTTGAAGCCTACAGTCAGTGCATGTTCATGTTGCTTTATTCTCCTTTAAATGGGGGACAAAACAGTCCACAGAAGTTGTCATTAGACTTATAGAAAAACAATATAATATTTTTTAGATATCTAGGTGTGTTTCCATGATGGCATATGAGAATCTATCACGTGCACCACATCATTCTCATGTTCTGCGATCGTTCTTGCCCTCATCACAGCGCTTGTGTGCTAGAAGCAGTAAAATCCCTCTCTTCCTCTTTTGCTAGCACGCCTTTCATATCATGATAGAGGTAAGAGCTTCATTCACTCCCCTATCCTGCCATGCCGATGCTTTAGTTTTCATCCCCTTTCATGAGTTTTTGATGCGGTTGCTGTTCCTGCATACGGGGTCTTCTTTCTTTATCTCTTTCTTTCTAGTGTGAATGGATTATTATTTGAGTTCTCCTGCATCAGCCGCTGATTGTGTGTTAGTGTGTGTACGCAGGCGAGTCTCAGCAGTGACGTGTGTATGTGTGTGTGTGTTGTCTTCAGGATCCCGGCCTGGCTCCGCCATCACCGTTGCTGGGCCAGAAGCCGCTGCAGCTGCTGGAGGTGAAGGCTCGAGGACGCTTCGGCTGCGTCTGGAAGGCACAGCTGCTCAGCGAACCCGTGGCTGTAAAGATCTTCCCTGTCCAGGTCTGGCAGATTTCATGTCATTACTTTTGCCCATGTTGCCTCTTCAGCTTTTGTGTAGAAGATGAACAATTATAAATAAAGCTAAAATGCTGTAACAGTGTAGAGCGGTTTATTATAGTGCTCTGAATGTTTTTATGAATATTCTGGCTCGTGTTTGTTGTTAACCCTAACCCTATTCATTGTGCTGGAGACTTATTTTAAACATTTATAGTTTCGGTCTTAGTGTTTGCTTTTGTAATATTTTAAAAACTGAGATGTAAATAATAGTGATGATGTTGTTGTATTATTTGC
This sequence comes from Pseudorasbora parva, assembly GCF_024679245.1. Classification (NCBI taxonomy): domain Eukaryota; kingdom Metazoa; phylum Chordata; class Actinopteri; order Cypriniformes; family Gobionidae; genus Pseudorasbora; species Pseudorasbora parva. The sequence continues at coordinate 47,381,949 of NC_090183.1, forward strand.
ACTCGTTTATGTTGAAATTATTTGGAACGACAAATGAGTTCCTCTAACTCAGTGTTTCCCATCCACGATCCTGCAGGCTACACTGCATACCTGATTCAAATTATCATCTTATTATTGGAGACTCCAAGACCTGGAATTGGCATGTCAGATGAAGGAGAGCCTTCAGGACCGTGGTTGGGAAAAACTGCTTTAACTCAATGTAGTTTGTTGTTTGAACATACAGCCCAGGAGAGGGCCAAACAAAAAAGATGGTGGATTGGTCCAGTGGGTGGGTTAGTGGGTGGATCGGTCCAGTGGGTGGGTTAGAGGGTGGATTGGTCCAGTGGGTGGGTTAGAGGGTGGATCGGTCCAGTGGGTGGGTTAGAGGGTGGATTGGTCCAGTGGGTGGGTTAGAGGGTGGATTGGTCCAGTGGGTGGGTTAGAGGGTGGATCGGTCCAGTGGGTGAGTTAGAGGGTGGATCGGTCCAGTGGGTGGGTTAGAGGGTGGATTGGTCCAGTGGGTGGGTTAGAGGGTGGATTGGTCCAGTGGGTGGGTTAGAGGGTGGATCGGTCCAGTGGGTGGGTTAGAGGGTGGATTGGTCCAGTGGGTGGGTTAGAGGGTGGATCGGTCCAGTGGGTGAGTTAGAGGGTGGATCGGTCCAGTGGGTGGGTTAGAGGGTGGATCGGTCCAGTGGGTGAGTTAGAGGGTGGATCGGTCCAGTGGGTGAGTTAGAGGGTGGATTGATCCAGTGGGTGAGTTAGAGGGTGGATTGGTCCAGTGGGTGAGTTAGAGGGTGGATCGGTCCAGTGGGTGAGTTAGAGGGTGGATCGGTCCAGTGGGTGGGCAGAGGGTGGATTGGTCCAGTGGGTGAGTTAGAGGGTGGATTGGTCCAGTGGGTGGGTTAGAGGGTGGATTGTTTCAGTGGGTGGGTTAGAGGGTGGATTGGTCCAGTGGGTGGGTTAGAGGGTGGATTGGTCCAGTGGGTGGGTTAGAGGGTGGATTGTTTCAGTGGGTGGGTTAGAGGGTGGATTGGTCCAGTGGGTGGGTTAGAGGGTGGATTGGTCCAGTGGGTGGGTTAGAGGGTGGATTGGTCCAGTGGGTGGGTTAGAGGGTGGATCGGTCCAGTGGGTGGGTTAGAGGGTGGATCGGACCAGTGGGTGAGTTAGAGGGTGGATCGGTCCAGTGGGTGAGTTAGAGGGTGGATCGGTCCAGTGGGTGAGTTAGAGGGTGGATCGGTCCAGTGGGTGGGTTAGAGGGTGGATTGGTCCAGTGGGTGGGTTAGAGGGTGGATTGGTCCAGTGGGTGGGTTAGAGGGTGGATCGGTCCAGTGGGTGGGTTAGAGGGTGGATCGGTCCAGTGGCTGGGTTAGAGGGTGGATCGGTCCAGTGGGTGGGTTAGAGGGTGGATTGGTCCAGTGGGTGGGTTAGAGGGTGGATCAGTCCAGTGGGTGGGTTAGAGGGTAGATTGGTCCAGTGGGTGGGTTAGAGGGTGGATCGGTCCAGTGGGTGGGTTAGAGGGTGGATCGGTCCAGTGGGTGAGTTAGAGGGTGGATTGGTCCAGTGGGTGGGTTAGAGAGTGGATCGGTCCAGTGGGTGGGTTAGAGGGTGGATTGGTCCAGTGGGTGGGTTAGAGTGTGGATCGGTCCAGTGGGTGGGTTAGAGGGTGGATCGGTCCAGTGGGTGAGTTAGAGGGTGGATTGGTCCAGTGGGTGGGTTAGAGTGTGGATTGGTCCAGTGGGTGGGTTAGAGGGTGGATCGGTCCAGTGGGTGGGTTAGAGGGTGGATCGGTCCAGTGGGTGGGTTAGAGGGTGGATCGGTCCAGTGGGTGGGCTAGAGGGTGGATCGGTCCAGTGGGTGAGTTAGAGGGTGGATTGGTCCAGTGGGTGGGTTAGAGGGTGGATCGGTCCAGTGGGTGGGTTAGAGGGTGGATCGGTCCAGTGGGTGGGTTAGAGGGTGGATCGGTCCAGTGGGTGGGTTAGAGGGTGGATCGGTCCAGTGGGTGGGTTAGAGGGTGGATCGGTCCAGTGGGTGAGTTAGAGGGTGGATCGGTCCAGTGGGTGAGTTAGAGGGTGGATTGGTCCAGTGGGTGGGTTAGAGGGTGGATCGGTCCAGTGGGTGAGTTAGAGGGTGGATTGTTTCAGTGGGTGGTCTTGAACAATGGCAGGCATACTTTACCTCAGAGCTCAATGTGAGACGTGCCAGGAAGCTACAGATCAAAGAGTAGAAGTGCCAGTATTGGCCCACTTCAGTTTTTTTGTATATTAAGTATTGTACAATGACTTTGAATGGGGTTAATTTTGTTGTTAATTTTGTGTTTGTTTGTGATCTCTCTCAGAATAAGCTGTCATGGCAGAATGAATATGAGATTTATAGTGTGAGTGGAATGAAGCATGAAAATATCCTTCACTTCATCGGAGCAGAAAAAAGAGGAAGCGGATTGGATATAGAGCTCTGGCTCATTACAGCATACCACGAGAAGGTACACACACACACACACACACACACACACACACACACACACACACACACGCACGCATCATCATGTAAGTGTAATGATAATGTTTGTCATCGGCTAAGCTCAATGGGTATTACTGTACAGAGATCTATGCATATTATTATTATCCCTGATATTTAACAAATGTGTTGTACACAGTATAAAACGATATACATTAAAAATTTGGTATGAAAGGGAAATTGCAATCTTGTCTTCGGTTGTGTATTATGTCTGAGTGAAACGACTTCTGGAAGGATGAAAGAATTTGCAATTGAAAAGTTTGTTGTTGTTTTGTTAATGTAAGGTCCCGTTCTTCGCGTGTTTTCGAAGCTTTGATTGTGTTTTCAGTGTGCAATATAACATGAGTTCATGTTTCGCGTGTAAAAACACAGTATTTCTCACACAATTGACTTAATTTCTGTACAGCGCTGTTTCCTCTGTCCTAAAAACGGCCTGATGATTTCCTTGTTCTGTGAAGTCCCTCCTTCAGAAACACGTGACGAGTTCTGATTGGGCCAGCGCTTCCCGTGTTGTGATTGGACAGCAGCTTAGCGCACTTTGCCCGGAAAGGTCCCGCCTCTTACCATAACGGGGCGATGCAAGCGCTGAATGCGCGCTCTTCTCCACGCGGGAGAACAACGAGACCACGCCCCTATTTTTCATGTTCCTGTAGGCGGAGGGTTAGTCAACAAACGGTTCTAGTGACGTCATCACAGCAGGAAGTGCAGCGGTGTAGACCAAACCGGCCGCTCGCTGTCGGCTTTGAAAGGGAACTTCTGTTAAATAAAATATCTCGCTTGGCATTGAACTTTGAGCTTTATCATTGTACAGGTATTATTTATGCTCTAACAGCAACATTACACACTAACTAAAGTTTGAAAGATGGAATCGCGAAGAACGGGAGCTTTAATTTATTGCGATGAGATGTTGCGAGGGAAAGTTCATGTTTTTAATTAAATATTACGAGGCACATGAATTTTAAATAATACTATCTGCACAGATACATTATTTACAATAAACATTGCAGTATATTTAAAAATAAGAATGAACACAAACGCAAACCACAAGAATGATCAGTTTTGATTTCATGGTGTCTTCAAACAGTAGAATTACTGTCACATGACCTCACTGTGTTTCTCAGGGACTTATTGGAGTGTTGATACTGTGTGTGTGTGTGTGTGTGTGCGTGCGCGTGCGTGCGTGTTTGCACCTGTGTTTGTGTGTGCGTGTGTGCGTGTGTGCGTGTGTGTGTGTGTGTGTGTGTGTGTGTGTGTTTGTGTGCGTGTGTGTGTGTGCGCGTGCATGCGTGTTTGCGCTTGTGTGTGTGTGTGTGTGTGTGTGTGTGTGTGTGTGTGCGTGTGTGTGTACTCAGGGCTCGTTGACAGACTTCCTGAAGGCTAATGTTGTGTCCTGGAATGAGCTGTGTCTGATAGCGCAGACGTTTGTGCGTGGCTTAGCGTATTTACATGAGGACATCCCTAACCTGAAGGATGGACACAAGCCTGCCATCGCACACAGGTGCGCTCCTCTGATTCATATGATCTTACATCTCTTGTGAGGACCCCCATCCTCATTTAATTTCTCTCTCTCTCTCTCTCTCTCTCTCTCTCTCTCTCTCTCTCTCTCTCTCTCTCTCTCTCTCTCTCTCTCTCTCTCTCTCTCTCAGAGATATCAAAAGTAAGAATGTGTTGCTGAAGAGCGATTTAACCGCCTGTATCGCAGACTTTGGCCTAGCGCTGAAGTTTGAAGCAGGGAAATCTACAGGGGACACACACGGACAGGTGAGTACGATATTTGCATGTGCTAAAAAAAAAATCTGGTGTAAATAGTTGTTTAATTTTCCACAAAGCAATTTATTACAGACCTTTACAAACTCTGTGACTAGTACTTTTTTGTGATAGATTTTAAGTGTTATCTGATTGTTGATAATAATGTTGGTAATGTTGTGCTGGTCTGCTAAAGGTGGGAACGCGGCGCTACATGGCTCCAGAGGTGTTGGAGGGGGCGATCAGTTTCCAGCGCGACGCGTTCCTCAGAATCGACATGTACGCTGTGGGTCTGGTGCTGTGGGAGCTGGCCGCGCGATGCACAGCGGCCGACGGTAACAAACACCCAGACACTGTGTGTGTGTGTGTGTGTGTGTGTGTGTGTGTGTGTGTGTAAACCTGTAGTGACCCATGTGTCTCTCTCTCAGGTCCCGTGGATGAGTTCTCTCTGCCGTTTGAGGAGGAGGCAGGTCTTCATCCGTCTCTGGAGGACATGCAGGACGTCGTTGTGCATAAGAAACTACGACCAATATTCAGAGAACACTGGCTAAAACATACGGTAGAACACACACACACACACACACACACACACACACACACACACAAATATCCAACTCACTGATTAGGACCATGTGAAAAAAGTATTTGTATTTTTGTATTTGTCAGTAAATGGATTAAAAATAAAACGCATCAGAGATGTTTTTGCATTATTTGTATACTATTTTTTGCAGTTTTAATTTTTTTAATTTTTTAAATTTATTTATTTTATTTATTTATTTCGACAGTTTTTTTTTTTTTTAATTGCTTAGACGCTAAAGGTCAGATTTACTAAACAGGGCACATTAGCGTGAGAGCGCAATCCCATAAAAGCTCCGATGGGAGTGGACAGTAACCCTAACCCCAACCCTACTGGTGGTCCAGTGTCATTTTGAAAGTCAATTTTGATTTAGTTTTATTCATATTTTAGTCACTTGAATTGTTTTTAGTCTAGTTTTAGTCAACTCGAATCGAATGAGTTTAGTTCAAATGTAATGCATTCATTGAGTATTTAAGCTTCACATAACCGACAGTTACTTGAATACAGGTGCTGGTCATATAATTAGAATATCATCAAAAGTTGATTTATTTCACTAATTTCATTCAAAAAGTGGAACTTGTATATTATATTAATTAATTACACACAGACTGATATATTTCACATTTTTATTTATTTTAATTTTGATGATTATAACTGACAACTAAGGAAAATCCCAAATTCAGTTCAATTCTCAGAAAATTTGAATATTACTTAAGACCAATACAAAGAAAGGATTTTTAGAATAATTGGCCAACTGTAAAGTATGATCATGAACAGCACTCAATACTTAGTTGAGGCTACTTTAGCCTGAATTACTGCACGTCTCAGGTGTTTATGAGAGCTCAGACACACACACACACACACACACACACACACACACACACACACACACACACACACATGTTGGTCTATGTGGTTTACAGGGACTCTCCATAGGCGTAATGGTTTTTATACTGTACAAACCGTATTTTCTATCCCCTTACACTGCCCCTAAACCTACCCATCACACACACACACACACACACACACACACACACACACACACACACACACACACACACACACACACACACTGCCCCTAAACCTACCCATCACAGGACACATTCTGCATTTTTACTTTCTCAAAAAATCATCATTTAGTATGTTTTTAAGGCCATTTGAATTATGAGGACATTTGATATGTCCTCATAAACCACCTTTATAGTGTAATACCAGTGTAATACCCATGTAGTAATACAAATTTGTGTCCTCATAAACCACATAAACAGGCTCACACACACACAACATGCAAAACTTTAGAAATAAAGTTGACTTACAGACTTGGCTTGTATGCATATTCAGTATATATATTGTGTGTGTGTGTGTGTGTGTGTGTGTGTGTGTGTGTGTGTGTGTGTGTGTGTGTGTGTGTGTGTGTGTGTGTGTGTGTGTGTGTGTGTGTGTGTGTGTGTGTGCACGTGCATGTGTCCGTGTGTGTTTATTTTGTGGTTTTTTGTGTAGAGTTTTGAGAAATGGAGCCAAAACAGGGATGTTATCAGCTCATTTCAGGTCTCAAATAGTGTCAATGCAGGCAGATCAGTAATATAGATGAAATTTAAGTGTTCCCAACTGAGCAAGCCAAAGGCGATAAATACTGACATTGTTTGGAAAAAGTAATGAGTTGTTAGAAATAGCTAAGGGATTTTGACAAATGCAAAATAAAATGTAACAAAAAAATTCAGATTCTCTATTTCAAGAAAAATTCCCCAATCACATACATATATACACACACACACACACACACACACACACACACACACACACACACACACACACACACACACACACACACACACATATATATATAATTAAGAGACCACTTTACATTGATTTCTCAATGTTAAGTGGTCTCTTTATGTTTTCCAGAGCTATATACATATATATGGATATGTATCAATTATAAGTAAATAATAATGGAGATTTTTTACAGTTGGTTAAGACTGTCTTGCTCCTATTGAAGCTCCAGAAGAATAATGCTGATTAACAGGTTCTGTGTATGTATCTCCAGTGGCATCTGGAATAGCTCAGTGTTTGTTGTCCTGTAGGGTCTGGCGATGCTCTACGAGACTATAGAGGAGTGTTGGGATCATGAGGCCGAGGCCCGTCTGTCTGCAGGGTGTGTGGAAGAACGCATCATCTCCATGCAACGCAACACCAACCTCATCGCCCCCGACGACATCCTCTCTGTGGTCACCATGGTTACCAACCTGGACTTCCCCCCTAAAGAATCCAGCCTATGATGCTGTTCTCTCAGCCAGTGGTTAGGCAGCGTGCAGAAGATGTGGGAGAGAAACGCGGAGAAACTCAAGAAGGAACTCATGACAGATAAAACATATGGATATCTGTGTTTGCACCAAAACTTATTTTATGCATAAAGGAAAGACCTTTCTGTTTTATAAGAACACCAACTCATGTGATTTTAGTATAAAAAGGGCAAAACTCTGGACTTCGCCTGCTGTTCATTGTAAATCATTACAGTTATGCCAATACGAGACAATTCTGAATGTCTGCCGTTCAGCCGTGAATCACACAGATTTTTGAGGAATTAGTGCTGAAATAACCATAAACCTCCCTAAACAAGAATACCTCATTTTGATTTATTGTGCTTTTACCTGAGCAGCTGCTCTGGAGGCGAGACGAGCAGCTGTAAAACACGGTAGTGTTTCTGCCTTTCACATCTCTGCTTCACTTCATGGCGTCGCAGGCTTCACTCAACTCTTTCTGAAGGGTCGTGCATGAGGACGCGAATTTCTGAATCACAGAAGCCAGGGTCCAATATTAATGTCTACCAATGGAATGAATTCGGAAAATTTACTAGCTAGACATTTTTGTCACTCATGCAACTGTATTTTACATTTGTGTTAAACACAATTTTCTTTGTCAGTGACACATCATTCACAGTGAAACTCCACCGACACATTGTGTTTATGTTCATATTTTTGTTTTTGTGGCTTAATGTGAGAAAATGGAGAGCTGGAGAGTTCATTTTAACCTCTTGCGGCAAAACAACTCATTTACTTCAACTTTCTGATGTGAACATAAATGAACTGTTAATAACACCTATTCAGTGTTTGGAAACTTGGGCCACCTAGTCATGATGTCAAACAGTCTGATCACCAGCAGAAATTATGATGAGAGTCAAACATGGTAAAGTGTGTGAAAGCTTGCACTGTGGCACTGCACAGCCTTCAACATTAGAAATGAGCAGCTCATGTTTTTCAACAAGATCCCTGATCATTTTAGTCTCATCTGAACAGTTTGAGCAACACATTTCTGTGCAGATTGATTTATGAATGTGTCGATCTGATGCATCTTCTTAAAGAGGCTGTTATTGAAGGATGGAGCAGTTAAAAGCTAGATTGAACCCACAGATGACACAATTTACTCATTTCACATGAGGGATGTTTACATAGAAGACAAAAGTGTAGCCGCAAATAACCTTGACTTGCATTACAAGTGGACCTTCTGGGGCAATGAGATAAATGATGATAGGCCCCTTTAATGACAGTGTTTGCACGCAATCACATTTATCAGGGCTGTAAAATCTGTATAACGCTACATTCCCCTGTCTCTCGTTCATCTTCTCTTTCTGAAACACTACAGCAGTATTCAGGGACGCAGGATTCTGCTCACTCACAGCAGTTATGCAACCGACATGCAGCAGCAATTGCAACTGTAGCTTCTATTTATTTCATTAATAATGTGACAAACTCTCAGTACTGTGAAAACAAATGCTTTCAAAAACATTTGAAACTGTTGGGTGAAATAAGTTTGTTCAAGACATTTCCAATCAATCTGTAATTCCCCCAGAAAAACACATGTAAGGAAATTAATAATGTAAATATGATTGTTGGTTTTAAATTATTAGACTAGCATGATGTTGCTCTGTTTTTTTTGTTTGTTTGTTTGTTTTTTTGATGTCACTAATCAAAAACAGTGCTTTATAAAGAAATGATTCCAAAAGATTGTATTGGGTATTTTATACAACGTTGTATTATCTTAATGTTTGCAGGCCCAAAGTTTCTAATTAGACATGTGATATATACACTCACTTCAAGGATTATTAGGAACCTCATACTAATACTGTGTTTGACCCCCTTTCGCCTTCAGAATTGCTTTAATTCTCCGTGGCATTGATCAACAAGCTGCTGAAAGCATTCTTTAGAAATGTTGGCCCATATTGATAGGAGAGCATCTTGCAGTTGATGGAGATTTGTGGGATGCACATCCAGGGCACGAAGCTCCCGTTCCACCACATCCCAAAGATGCTCTATTGGGTTGAGATCTGGGGACTGTGGCGGCCATTTGAGTACAGTCAACTCATTGGCATGTTCAAGAAACCAATTTGAAATGATTCAAGCTTTGTGACATGATGCATTATCCTGCTGGAAGTAGCCATCAGAGGATTTACATTTACATTTAATCATTTAGCAGACGCTTTTATCTAAAGCGACTTGCAAAAAAGGGGAGAGCAATAGAAGCAACGAAATCAACAAGGCCAACAACCTGTAAGAGCTGTAAGAAATCTCAATTAATTAGCACAGTACACAATTTTTTTATAGCCATCTACAATAGCCATCTACAATAGCCACCTACAACAAAAACTCACGTATGCAAAATACAGAACAGTGGATTTTGATAGCCATGATAACAACCCATTAGGACTAAGGCTGTTGCCCCAGCTGTTGTCGTTAATGCAGATTCAGTGGCCCAATGGGTTGGTTTTGTATGGCATTCTAGCTAAACGCGCAGCAATAGCCATCTACAACAAAAACTCACGTACGCAAAATACAGAACACTGGATTCTGATAGTTATGATAACTATGTAACATACCCGCCTGAAGGCACAAATCCGGATGAGAGACGTAGATATGATCCAGGAGTGTGCACTTTTTGGTCGTTGCTGTGGTGATCAGTAAGTGCTATTCTGTATTGGTCAAGTGCAAATGGAAAAGATGTGTCTTAAGATGTTTTTTAAAAATGGCTACAGACTCGGCAGCACGAAATGAGATCGGCAGGTCATTCCACCAGGTGGGAACGGTCCAGGAAAATGTCCGTGAGAGCGATTTCATGCCTCTTTGGGATGGAACCACGAGGCGCCGCTCGCTCGCAGAACGCAAGCTTCTGGAGGGTGTGTAAGTCTGAACAAGTGAGTTTAGGTATATTGGTGCAGAGCCAGTGGTTGTTTTGTAGGCAAGAACTAGAGCCTTGAATTTGATGCGAGCAGCCATTGGCAACCAGTGCAGTTTGATGAAGAGAGGCGTAACATGCGCTCTCTTCGGCTCATTAAAGACCACTCTCGCCACTGCATTCTGGATCAGCTGCAAGGGTTTGATAGTGCATGCTGGAAGCCCAGCCAGAAGAGCATTACAATAATCCAGTCTGGAGAGAACAAGAGCTTGAACCAGGAGTTGTGCAGCCTGTTCTGATAGGAAGGGTCTGATCTTTCTAATGTTGTATAAAGCAAATCTGCAGGGCCGGGCTGTTGCAGTAATGTGGTCAGTGAAGTTTAACTGGTCATCAATCACAACTCCGAGGTTGCTGGCTGTCTTTGATGGAGTTATGGTCGATGAACCAAGCTGAATGGAGAAATTTTGATGAAGTGCTGGGTTGGTTGAGAAAACAAGTAATTCTGTCTTTGCAAGATTGAGTTTAAGATGATGCTCTTTCATCCAGTCAGAAATGTCTGTCAGACCGGCAGTGATACGAACACTGACTGTAGGATCATCTGGTTGAAATGAGAAGTAGAGTTGAGTGTCATCAGCATAGCAGTGATAGGAGAAGCCGTGTTTCTGAATGACAGAACCTAATGATGACATGTAGATGGAGAAGAGAAGTGGTCCAAGCACTGAGGAACCCCAGTAGCTAGATGATGTGACTTAGACACTACACCTCTCCATGACACCCTGTAGGACCTACCCGAGAGGTAAGACCTGAACACCTGGAGAGCAGTTCCTGAGATCCCCGCCTTCTTAAGTGTTGACAGGAGGATCTGGTGGTTAACTGTGTCAAAAGCAGCAGACAGATCCAGCAGAATGAGCACTGAGGATTTGGAAGCTGCTTTTGCCAGTCTCAGTGCCTCAGTTACCGAGAGCAAGGCAGTCTCAGTCGAATGGCCGCTTTTGAAGCCGGATTGGTTGTTGTCTAGGAGGTTGTCCCGTTCAAGAAACATAGAGAGTTGATTGAACACAACTCGCTCAAGGGTCTTTGCAATGAAAGGCAGAAGGGAAATCGGTCTGTAGTTTTCTAAAAGTGCTGGATTCAGGGATGGTTTCTTAAGCAGTGGGGTTACCCGAGCCTGCTTAAATGCTGTGGGAAAGGTTCCCGTGTGAAGAGAAGTGTTGACAATGTGAGTGAGTGCAGGAGTGATTGAAGAAGAAATGGCCTGAAGGAGGTGAGTGGGTATAGGATCAAGAGGACAGGTAGTAGGGTGATTGGAAAGGATGAGTTTAGAAATATCTGCCTCGGAGAGTGGAGAGAAGGATGGAAGCGTGTTCGTGTTAGTTGTTGAGATGTGCGTGTCAGTTTGTGATGAGGAGAACTGGTTGCTGATGAGAGATGTTTTGTTTGTGAAAAATGATTCAAAGTCATCAGCTGTAAGAGTTGATGAAGGAGGGGGAGGAGGAGGACAAAGGAGAGAGGAGAATGTTTTAAAGAGTTTGCGAGAGTCAGAGCAATTGTTGATTTTGTTGTGGTAGTATGTTGTTTAAGAAGTGGAGACATTTGTAGAGAAAGAAGAGAAGAGACTGATACAAGGTAAGGTCAGTATAGTTTTTTCTAAGGTCAGTATAGTTTTTTCTAAGGTGGATGTTAGAGTGGAGCAAAGAGTGTCGGTAGCACTGTTAGCATCCAGTGCTGAGAACTGAGCAGGTGGAGGGAGTGAAGATGAAACCATAGTGGATAGGCGAGAGGGAGAGAGTGAGCGTAGATTACGCTGAAAGCTAATGTGTGTAGGAGTACGTGTTGTATCAGGAGTCAGTATGAGGTTAAGAGTAATGATCGACCGATATATCGGATTCCCGATATTTTTCCCGATATTTATGCATTTTCCCATAATCGGGTATCGATTTTGTAATATCGGATTTCCCGATAAATGGCGCCATCTTGTAGACGTTTTGAGAATTGCATACAAGCTCGCCATTAACGGACTGTCTGACGGGAAATGAGTCAACAACGGTGTTTAAAGGTAAAATAACCTGCATCCCTTAATTAATAAACTTTGTTTGACATAACATTAATGCACAATTGAGATATGCACAAATAAGATGTTATGAGATGATATTATATAGTTTAAACTTGGCACTGTAGAGACGACTCACTGACAGAGTCGTCAGGTAATCCGTTATGTCACAATAAAGACGTAACTTCACATGAATGAAACAAAACAGCCTTGAATGAGAGCACCGAAGTAAAAGCACCGAATTTCTTTCTTTCTGTGTTTATGCTCAGTTGCATTCAGCCGTTCACTCACCGAGTTGTTGCTCCAGCATATATGCTAACGTTACCGTAGGCTAAACAAGACCGTCTCGTTTAAAACTCCTTAAATTATATTAACGTCTGCTATATAACATTTATATAATAAACATCTTATTTATTACAGCTCCGTGAAAATGAATTATTAGGCCACCATGAATGAGAACATGTTGGAAAGCGCTAAACTTATTTCTCTCTCTGTGTTGTTTATGCTCTGTCGCATTCTCTCACGGAGTTGCAGCTCCAGCATATAGGCTAGTCACCGTATGTAAACAAGACCGACTCATTTAAAACTCTTAATTATATTAACGTCTGCTATATAACATTTATATAATAAATATCTAATTAATTACAGCTCCGTGAAAATGTATTATTAGGCCTATCTCCGCGAGATGTGTAAGTTAAACGCAGAGATGAAAACAGCGCTGTCGTCAGCATTTCATAGACATACACAAACATTAATTTTGATACCGTACTAGATGAGATAAGAAAAAGAAACAAACCCGCGAATACATCATAGCTATTACAATTCCAGAGAATATTCAATCTTTAGTCTATTAAACACATAAACCTTTTAAAACTGTAGTTTAAAATGAATGCTTATATTTATGCTCATAGTTGGGGATTTGATAGACTCAACTCTCATTTATGTTCTCCATTTGAAAATATTAGACTTAATATGTGTATTTTGCCTGTTGTTAATATGGCTGCATTTATAAATAAAAAGTTGAAACAGCATTAATGTTAAAAAAAACTGCACTGTATTAAAAAAGCCATTTTTTTCAGACTAGTTATTGATGTAGATGTCTTTTGTTCTGTATGTAAGTTTTTGTTCTGTATGAGTGAAACCGCAAAAATTACAGTGTTTAAAAAGCTCAGTTAAGTGCTGTTGCTGTAATTGTAAAAAAACAGAAATGACACAATAAATAAATATCGGTTCTATATATCGGGTTATCGGCACATAAACATCAAAATAATCGGTATCGGTTATAAAAAATCAATATCGGTCGATCACTAGTTAAGAGTGATGAGAAAGTGGTCTGAGGTGTGTAAAGGAATAACTAAAGTGTTGTGCGTGGAGCAGTTGCGTGTGTAGATGAGGTCTAATTGGTTACCTGATCTGTGAGTAGCCGTAGTAGATACTAACTTAAGGTCAAATGAAGTCAGTAGAGTGCTGAAGTCTGCAGCTAGGTGTTTATCAAGATGGATTTTGAAGTCACCAAGCAGAATCAGAGGAGTGCCATCCTCAGGGAAGCTAGAAAGTAACACACCCAACTCCTCCACAAAGTTACCGAGGTGACCTGGAGGACGATAGACCACTACCACATGGATTTTAACAGGGTGAGTAATAGTGATTGAGTGCGATTCAAATGAACTGGCCGGTAGAGATGGTAATGGATCAAATTTCCAATCATTTGAGATAAGCAAACCAGTACCCCCACCCCTCCCAATAGGCCGAGGAGTGTGTGAAAAAGTATAATTGGTTGAGAGGGCTGCAGGAGTGGCAGTGTCCTCTGGTTTGATCCAGGTCTCAGTTAGGGCCATGAGGCTGAGCTGAGAATGAGTCCCAATAGATGAAATAAAGTCTGCTTTGTTTACAGCCGACTGGCAATTCCAGAGACCAATTGGAATAGAGAGTAAAGTAGCAGAGGATGTTAGGATATAGTGCAAATTATTTGGATTACGGCGTCTCGTGCGTACAGAGCGTGATTTACGAGTGCTAGTAGTTATAGTTGAGATTTGAAAGCACATGATGAATACAGATCAGAGAAAAGGCCAGATAGGAATTAGAGAAGAGCCGAACACAAATAATGAAAAGGAAGATGATACTCAAGTGCCTTGTCGGGGTCCTTGCTCGGGGAGGGCTTCACACTGCCGCTTCCGCTGCCGCGGACTATCACGCTATTTATACTCACCTGAGTATTGTATTGAAAGCAGGTGGGAACGCCCCCAACAAATGCTCACTCACAACGTGGCAATGACCAAACAAATGGTAACTCCCAAACACACCGCGAGAATACACCAAAACTAATAATACACACCACTGTACTACACAGAGACACTTATCCAACAACAGTTGAACAAACAATCAAATGAGAAAAGTTACAAACACTTACAGAGTAGTTGTCTATCAGTCAATCAATGCTTCACCTCGGGGTACATGGTGGTCATAAAGGGATGGACATGGTCATAAACAATGCTCAGGTAGGCCGTGGCATTTAAACGATGCCCAATTGGCACTAAGGGGCCTAAAGTGTGCCAAGAAAACATCCCCCACACCATTACACCACCACCACCAGCCTGCACAGTGGGAACAAGGCATGATGGATCCATGTTCTCATTCTGTTTACGCCAAATTCTGACTCTACCATCTGAATGTCTCAACAGAAATCGAGACTCATCAGACCAGGCAACGTTTTTCCAGTCTTCAACTGTCCAATTTTGGTGAGCTTGTGCAAATTGTCGCCTCTTTTTCCTATTTGTAGTGGAGATGAGTGGTACCGGTGGGGTCTTCTGCTGGTGTAGCCCATCCGCCTCAAGGTTGTGTGTGTTGTGGCTTCACAAATGCTTTGCTACATACCTCGGTTGTAACAAGTGGTTATTTCAGTCAAAGTTGCTTAACCCTTTTGTGGTTCATTGTGTGTGTGCATATTTTTGTTACTCAGCCAATGTTCATGGGTCTGGTGGACCCGCTGCATTTTTGGGTTTTTAATTTCACACAATCAAATGTTTTATGTTAAAATAATCAACAGATGTTTACTTCATCCCAATTACAAGCAATATAAACAGAATATATGGTTAATATTTTCTCTTTACCTTTGTTAGATCACATTTAAGAATTGCAACCTTGTGTGGGAACGGCAGGGGTAGAAACAAAACTCACTCTTGCACTCTCTCACACTTACACACAATCTCTCTCTCACACGCACGCAGACACACTAACGCACACACTAACGCACACACGCGCACACACACGCGCACACACACACACACACACACACACACACACACACACACACACACACACACACACACACACACACACACACACACAATGGCATAATGGTTTTTCTAATTTACAAACTGCATAATCTATCCCCCTACACTAACCCTACCCATAAACCTACAAATCAAAGAAAACTTGGCAGTTTTGGAATTTCAAAAAACACCATTTAGTATGTTTTAGTATGAGGACACAGATATCGTCATAAACCATGTTTACGTTGTAATAACCATGTCATTATACATATTTGTGTCCTCATAAACCATATACATGAACACACACACACACTAACCGCAGGCCCTGACAGGAGGAGGACAGTGTAAAGGTACACAGGACCTTTGGTCATCGAAACCCAGGTCATCAAAAATGTGTTCTGATATATATTCCTCCCAGAAAATGAGCAGAGGCCAATGAGTCTCAGTTTAAAAAAAATATTAATCGTATAATTTTTTTGGGATAAAAAATGAAAACAAGTCCAATAGACCTTGTCCAATATTTCTTTCCCATTCTGACATTCAGTTTGGAGTTCAGGAGATTGTCTTGACCAGGAACAGGACCTTGACCAGAATACTGGGTGGCTCAAAATGCCCCTCAGAATGAGCTACCACCTGCATTGCATTATATACATACATATCATACATATTCAGCTAGTGTGAAAACACCCTTCTGGCCTCACTAAATAATCTTCAATCAATCAATCAATCAACTTTTTATATAGCGCTTTTACAATGACAATTGTTTCATAGCAGCTTCACAAAAGTGATTTATCAGTTTATTTTAAGTCATCATATAGTGACAATGTTGGCAAATCAGTATTATAGTGTACACTACGTACACTAGGTAGTGCACTACACTAGGGTTAGGGCACAATAGATAGTGAAGTATACTGGGTAGTGTACACTAGGTGAAGTACACTAGGTAGTGAACACTAGGTGAAGTACACTAGGTAGTGCACACTACATAGTGAAGTACACTAGGCAGTGCACACTAGGTAGTGCACACTAGGTGAAGTACACTAGGTAGTGCATACTAGGTAGTGCACACTAGGTGAACTACACTAGGTAGTGCACACTAGGTAGTACACACTAGGTAGTGCACACTAGGTAGTACACACTAGGTAGTGCACACTAGGTAGTGCACACTAGGTGAAGTACACTAGGTGAAGTACACTAGGTAGTGCACACTAGATAAGTGCACACTAGATGAAGTACACTAGGTAGTGCACACTCCATAGTGAAGTACGCTAGGTGAAGTACACTAGGAAGTGTACACTAGGTGAAGTACACTAGGTAATGCACACTAGATAAGTGCACACTAGGTGAAGTACACTAGGTAGTTCACACTACCTAGTGAAGTACACTAGGCAGTGCACACTAGGTGAAGTACACTAGGCAGTGCACACTAGGTAGTGCAGACTAGATAGTGAAGTACACTAGGTGAAGTACACTAGGTAGTGCACACTACCTAGTGAAGTACACTAGGCAGTGCACACTAGGTGAAGTACACTAGGTAGTGCACACTAGGTGAACTACACTAGGTAGTGCACACTAGGTAGTACACACTAGGTAGTGCACACTAGGTAGTACACACTAGGTAGTGCACACTAGGTGAAGTACACTAGGTGAAGTACACTAGGTAGTGCACACTAGATAAGTGCACACTAGATGAAGTACACTAGGTAGTGCACACTCCATAGTGAAGTACGCTAGGTGAAGTACACTAGGAAGTGCACACTAGGTGAAGTACACTAGGTAATGCACACTAGATAAGTGCACACTAGGTGAAGTACACTAAGTAGTGCACACTACATAGTGAAGTACACTAGGTGAAGTACACTAGGTAGTGCACACTACCTAGTGAAGTACACTAGGCAGTGCACACTAGGTGAAGTACACTAGGCAGTGCACACTAGGTAGTGCACACTAGATAGTGAAGTACACTAGGTAGTGCACACTACCTAGTGAAGTACACTAGGCAGTGCACACTAGGTAGTGCACACTAGGTGAAGTACACTAGGCAGTGCACACTAGGTAGTGCACACTAGATAGTGAAGTACACTAGGTGAAGTACACTAGGTGAAGTACACTAGGTGAAGTACATACTAGGTGAAGTACAAGATAGTGAAGTACACCAGGTGATTCACACTAAATGACAAAGCACACTAGGTGGTTCACACTAACGCCGCATTCACACGGGGCGTAGGCGTTAACGCTTGACGGAGGGCGTGGCTGAAGCTGGGTGCTGACGCGGACATAGTGACAACAGCCAATCACATTAACTTGCCGCTTGGACCAAAACACAACACAAAAAAGCGCCTTTTTTGGTTGTATGTGCGAGTGTGATTACCCGTGTAGTTGTTGTCAGCGCACCGCACAGGTGCACGAAGCTGTTAAGTACATTAAATCCTGAAAAAGCGCAGACAGCGGGAAGAATATCACGTAGTGGTCCAGGAGCTGCGTCTGGATTTTTAACGGTCTATGGTCTGGATGGTTCACGGAGCAGTAATGAATGCAATTGGCTAGCGTCTGCTGTAGGATATTTGCATACGGCGATCTGATTGGATGACGCCTGCGCTAGCGCTTGAAAAGTTTGAGAAATCTTCAACTTCTGCCGCTTGCAACGCGAGTGAAGCGTCGCGACGGAACCCACAATTCAGTTCGGCAACGGATGATGTCACCCATTCAAAGTAAATGGGAAGCGTTAACGCCTACGCCCCGTGTGAATGCGGCGTAAATAGTGAAGCATACTAGGTGGTGCACACTAGGTAGTGCACACCAGATGGCCCTAGATGGCAAAACACACTAGGTGGTGCACACTAGATGGTGAAGTACACTGGATGGTGTACACTTGAAACTAATGTACACTAGACATTAAAGTACACTAGACAGTAAAGTACAGTAGATATTGCACACTAGATAGTGAAGTAAACTAGACATTGAAGTATACTGAAGTACACTAGATAGTGAAGTACACTGAAGTACACTAGATAGTGAAGTATACTGAAGTACACTAGATAGTGAAGTACACTGAAGTACACTAGATAGTGAAGTACACTGAAGTACACTAGATAGTGAAGTATACTGAAGTACACTAGATAGTGAAGTATACTGAAGTACACTAGATAGTGAAGTATACTGAAGTACACTAGATAGTGAAGTATACTGAAGTACACTAGATAGTGAAGTACACTGAAGTACACTAGATAGTGAAGTATACTGAAGTACACTAGATAGTGAAGTACACTGAAGTACACTAGGCACACGTCACATGAACTCTGACCTAAAGTGATGGGATTTATATTCATTTTGCGGAGAGCTGTACGTTAAGACAACCTGCCTGGTTTTTATTTTTATTTAATTTATTAGTAGATTGTATCGCCCGTTTTGTTTGCAAGCGCCGTTGCGAGTCTGCCTCAGCTTGTCAGAAATGCCCTTTTACTGTGGTGGTGATAGTAAACATTTAAACTAACATTAAGATATACTTGAAGTGTTTTATATCTATTGATTTTATTAAAGGCAAGACGAGTCAAGTGTTGATTTGAGAAACTGATCAAAGATGAGGTGAACTCACTGTTGGCTGCTGGACGCTTGGTCACTTTAAAAAACAAAAACTTTAATTTAACAAACCAAAATTGCTCTAAACTTTTTTTTTTAAATTAACTTAATAAAGAAACGAAACTAAATCTTAGTACTTTGACATTAAAAACAAAGCTGAGCTGTTTTATGGCTGCAACAGTCTGTAATATGGAGGGAGAAAAAGAAAAGAAACACGGGCTCCAGTCGGACTCGGGACACTGCAGTATTTACGTATCATGTTTTCATAAGAGTCCTATTCATTTTAAATTACTTTTTGCCTTTTATTAGCCAATGTTCTTTGTCCCCATTGACTTGACAAAGCTGCATTATATATATATATATATATATATATATATATATATATATATATATATATATATATATATATATATATATATATATATATATATATATATATATATATGTGACTCTGACTTTTGTGTATAATTTTATAATTTAATTCTGCCTTTGTGTGTTTTGGTTTTGTTTCCTGATCGTTTCATGTCTTTTATTTTGAAGTGGATCTCAGTCATGTGTCCTGTTCGTTTCATGTCTTTTATTTTGAAGTTGATCTCTGTCATGTTTCCTGTTCGTTTCATGTCTTTTATTTTGAAGTTGATCTCAGTCATGTGTCCTGTTCGTTTCATGTCTTTTATTTTGAAGTTGATCTCCGTCATGTTTCCTGTTCGTTTCATGTCTTTTATTTTGAAGTTGATCTCAGTCATGTGCCCTGTTCGTTTCATGTCTTTTATTTTGAAGTTGATCTCCGTCATGTTTCCTGATCGTTTCATGTCTTTTATTTTGAAGTTGATCTCAGTCATGTGTCCTGTTCGTTTCATGTCTTTTATTTTGAAGTTGATCTCCGTCATGTTTCCTGATCGTTTCATGTCTTTTATTTTGAAGTTGATCTCCGCCATGTGTCCTGTTCGTTTCATGTCTTTTATTTTGAAGTTGATCTCCGTCATGTTTCCTGTTCGTTTCATGTCTTTTATTTTGAAGTTGATCTCCGTCATGTTTCCTGTTCGTTTCATGTCTTTTATTTTGAAGTTGATCTCAGTCATGTTTCCTGTTCGTCTCATGTCTTTTATTTTGAAGTTGATCTCACTCATGTGTCCTGTTCGTTTCATGTCTTTTATTTTGAAGTTGATCTCCGTCATGTTCCTGTTCGTTTCATGCCTTTTATTTTGAAGTTGATCTCAGTCATGTTTCCTGTTCGTTTCATGTCTTTTATTTTGAAGTTGATCTCCGTCATGTTTCCTGTTCGTTTCATGTCTTTTATTTTGAAGTTGATCTCAGTCATGTTCCTGTTCGTTTCATGTCTTTTATTTTGAAGTTGATCTCAGTCATGTGTTCTGTTCGTTTCATGTCTTTTATTTTGAAGTTGATCTCAGTCATGTGTCCTGTTCGTTTCATGTCTTTTATTTTGAAGTTGATCTCAGTCATGTGTTCTGTTCGTTTCATGTCTTTTATTTTGAAGTTGATCTCAGTCATGTTCCTGTTCGTTTCATGTCTTTTATTTTGAAGTTGATCTCAGTCATGTTTCCTGTTCGTTTCATGTCTTTTATTTTGAAGTTGATCTCAGTCATGTTCCTGTTCGTTTCATGTCTTTTATTTTGAAGTTGATCTCAGTCATGTTTCCTGTTTGTTTTATGTCTTTTATTTTGAAGTTGATCTCAGTCATGTTTCCTGTTCGTTTCATGTCTTTTATTTTGAAGTTGATCTCAGTCATGTTTTCTGTTCGTTTCATGTCTTTTATTTTGAAGTTGATCTCAGTCATGTTTCCTGTTCGTTTTATGTCTTTTATTTTGAAGTTGATCTCAGTCATGTTTCCTGTTCGTTTCATGTCTTTTATTTTGAAGTTGATCTCAGTCATGTTTCCTGTTCGTTTTATGTCTTTTATTTTGAAGTTGATCTCAGTCATGTTTCCTGTTCATTTTATGTCTTTTATTTTGAAGTTGATCTCAGTCATGTGTTCCTGTTCGTTTCATGTCTTTTTTTTTGAAGTTGATCTCCGTCATGTTTCCTGTTCGTTTTATGTCTTTTATTTTGAAGTTGATCTCAGTCATGTTCCTGTTCGTTTCATGCCTTTTATTTTGAAGTTGATCTCAGTCATGTTTCCTGTTCGTTTCATGTCTTTTATTTTGAAGTTGATCTCCGTCATGTTTACTGTTCGTTTCATGTCTTTTATTTTGAAGTTGATCTCAGTCATGTTCCTGTTCGTTTCATGTCTTTTATTTTGAAGTTGATCTCAGTCATGTTTCCTGTTCGTTTCATGTCTTTTATTTTGAAGTTGATCTCAGTCATGTTTCCTGTTCGTTACATGTCTTTTATTTTGAAGTTGATCTCAGTCATGTTTCCTGTTCGTTTTATGTCTTTTATTTTGAAGTTGATCTCAGTCATGTTCCTGTTCGTTTCATGTCTTTTATTTTGAAGTTGATCTCAGTCATGTTTACTGTTCGTTTCATGTCTTTTATTTTGAAGTTGATCTCAGTCATGTTTCCTGTTCGTTTCATGTCTTTTATTTTGAAGTTGATCTCAGTCATGTTTCCTGTTCGTTTCATGTCTTTTATTTTGAAGTTGATCTCAGTCATGTGTCCTGTTCGTTTCATGTCTTTTATTTTGAAGTTGATTTCAGTCATGTTTCCTGGTTTGTCATGTGGTTCCCATGCCCTCATGTGATCATGTCATGTGCTTCCCTAGCTCTTGTGCTCTGTGTTCTCATTGGTTCATTGTTTTGTTCATTGTTCACAGGTGTGTCTGGTTTAGTCATTAGTCCTTGTGTATTTAAGCCCTCTTTAAGCCCTGGTCTAGTGTTGTTAGATGCTCTGCTCTTGGTAGATGTGACCTGCGGTTGGTGAGTGTCTGTTCATGTTTCAAATCAAGTTCTCGTTCTCGTTTTGTTTATGTTCATATTTAAAATTAGACTGCACTTGGGTTCTGAAACTCTCCTCCAGTGGATATCCGTTACACTTTGTGCATTTTTTTGCCTGAGCTTTATTTAGCTTGTGTGTTTGGAATGACGTGAGGGAGAAGAATTAATGACGGAGTTAGTTCCCTAAAAGGTAAATTGTAAGCTATTTTGGCAACTTGTGCAAAATCTTCTCATACAGCTTTAAAACATATCTCTGACTGCATTAATTAATTTGTCTTAACACCGTCCCTATGAAAGGGTTGCTCTTTGTGTTTGTCTTCACCTCTGGTATCCATTTAAGACTTGTTTGACTTTGTTATCGTATTTTCTGTGTTTCTTTTTATTTCTTTTTCATTTCTAGCACTTTTTGTCTGACAATATTTTTTTTTCCATATTCAATACATTTTTTACACTTTGTAATTTAATGTCCTTTTATTTATGCTCCTTTCATTTATTAGAAAATATGCTATTAAAAAAAGTGTTTTTATGATCCGGTCTCCATTGACTTAACTATATTAAAGCCCCTTCCTATGTTTAATGTTAAACCTTTGCTTTAAAGTACTGTATGAACTTACTGGTCTCTGCTGTATTTTGTGATGTATATATATAATATATTTTTTTTTAAATGAATAATTTCTGTCCTTATTATGTAGTTATTGTATGCACATATTTCTCTCTGACTGGCTTTTGTATGAAAAACATATCTTTGACTGCATAAGTTATTTGTCTTAACACCGTCCCTATGAAAGGGTTGCTCTTTGTGTTTGTCTTCACCTCTGGTATCCAGTTAAGACTTGTTTGATTTTGTTGTTGTATTTTCTCACAATTTTCTTCTTATTTGTATTTTCTTCTTATTTTATAGTAGCTTTTTTAGTCTGCCAATATATATTTTTCTCACTTAAGTCTTTTTTTTTTTTAAACCCCATTTGTAATTTGATTGAATTTCTTTACTTATGCCCCGTGCATTTGAGACAATGCGCTATTTTTAAAAAATATATTTTTATTTTCTTGATCCTGTCTTTATTGACTTTACTATATTAAAGCCCCTTACTATTTTTACTGTTAAACCTTTGCTTAAAAGTACTGTATGAACTTACTGGTCTTGGATGTTTTTTTTTTTGTTTTTTTAAATGAACTATTTCTGTCCTTATGCTGTCGTTCCCTTTTTATGCACTTCTTTCTCTCTGACTGCCTTGTGTATGCATTTGTATTTTAGTTTTTAATGCCTTTTGTATTGTGTGCTCTTTTATTTCTGCTTTATTTTCTATGGCTTTTTGCCCATTTGTATTTGTACCTGATGTTTTAATATTTATAAATGTAAAATAAACAAAGAAATGCAGAAAATTAATTCCTCTTTTAAAATGGCCAGTTGTGTTAATTGGGAACTTTTATTTGCTTTGACCTTCTGGAAATGTGAAGCACTTTAGTGGTCAACCGATTTAACTTGTATGTGCAACTTGTTTCTTTAATTGTTGAGCAATGTTCACCAACAGCTTTATGGTGGAGAGTTTGGCCATCCTTCAATGCTGCCTCTGGTTAACCAATGTGAGGTATTCTACTATAACAGCAGAACCGGGTGTATTGATTCATCTGCCGCTGCATATCCAACACCACTTCAGCTCCAATATATAGGGGTATCCCGCACTCAGGGAGAATTGGGGAGCAGAGATGTGTTTATCAATGTGTGTACTAAAGCTTTAGGGATGGTTGCATGGTGCTTTTCAAAGTGGGTTAATTTACCTTTGTAATAAGGCTCTTTTCTATACATTTATACAACTATTATCTACTTGTGTTTGTGTGCCTGTGCACCTTTTTGTATTTATGCCCTTGTGTCCTCTTGTATGCACCATAACATTTTTAAAGCTTGTCATCATTTTTGCCTTGCTTTTTTCATTGCAACTTTTTTTAATGGTTGGTTTCATTTATTTATACTCTTGTGCCCTTAGTCTTTATGCATATTGTATATTTTGCAATTTAGGCTTTTTATTATGCCTTTATACTCCTTTGATTTATGAACACTTAGATATGATGGCTGTCTTTTCATGGTCCTTTCTATTGGAGTTTCCCTTTTTACTCTTGAGTTTCTGACTACTTTTTGTTTTTTACATTGCCTCTTTTTATATTTTGTACAGTTTAATAGCCCTTTTCACTCAGCATTACATTACCAGAATGACTTTACCAGTAAATATACTTATGGTGTTGCCACAAACAACGGCTTTCTGGCTTTTTACCATAAGATACCATTTACACAACAGCAGCAAAATACTGGTAACGTTTGTGATATCAGACATGATCTTTAAACGCCACACTGTTGTCTTCCTTCATTATGCCCCTCACAGCTTTACAAATTAAAAAGCTTACTGTAAACAGTGTGGCATAATTTCCACAAGTTATGATTGGTCCAAAGCAGAATTCTTCCATTATCACGTTCTGACTTTATACATGAAAATACCCATAATCTTCATTCCATGTTCACAAAGAGCACATACAAGCAATTTACTAGTAATTTTACAACTTCTCTTACTGGTAAATAGTCAGAGCCAGTTTACTTGTATTTTTGAAAAGGTCCTGTTCACACATTATCTGTTTCCAGTAATTTACCAGTAAAGGTTGTATGTGTTAAAGAGGCTAATGTTCTAAGTGTTTTTTGTTTGTTTGTTGCCCTTTATGTTTTTGCAGGTTTATGATGGTTGAACATGGTTGTGGTTGATCTTTATGATGGTTCAGCCAATGTACAAATGTTTTCTGCCTTCCAGCTGTGCTTTCTTGTGTTTGAGACTATATCTGTTTTAGTTAGTGAGGATATGCTTTATCATCTTCCTTCTGTTGTTCCCTTCAGGGGTCGCCACAGCGACTCATCTGCCTCCATCTAACCCTATCCTCTTCTCTCAGACCGAATACCTTCATGCTCTAACCTCAGCATGCTTTTACCAATATATTCACTCTCCCTCCTCTGAACATGTCCAAACCATCTCAACCTGGCCTCTCTAACTTTGTCTCCAAAACATGATGTGCTGTCCCTCTGATGTACTCATTCCTGATCCTATCCATCCTCGTCACTCCCAAAGAGAACCTCAGCATCTTCAGCTCTGCCAGCTCTAGCTCTTCCTCCTGTCTTTTCCTCAGTGCAACTGTCTCCAAACCATAACACATTGCTGGTCTCCCTACTGTCCTGTACACCTTTCCTTTCATTCTTGCTGGTACTCTTTTATCACACAACAGACCTGACACTTTTATCCACACATTCCAACCTGCCTGCTCAGGCTTCTTCACATCTTTTCCACACTCCCCATTGCTCTGGACTGTTGACCCTAAGTACTTAAAATCCTGCACCTTCTTCACCTCTTCTCCCTGAAACCTCACTGTTCCACTTTGTTCTCTCTCATTCACACACGTCTTCTGTCTTGCTGCGACTAACCTTCATTCCTCTTCTCTCCAATGCAAACCTCCACCTCTCTAGACTTTCTCTCTCCTCTCAGCCTGTTCAACACCAACGCAAACAAGGTGCTCCGAGCCGATCCTCGATGCAGTCCCACCTTTACCGTGAAGTCCTCTGTCTCACCTATGGCACACCTTACCACTGTCCTACTGCTCTCGTACATATCCTGGACCACTCTAACATACTTCTCTGCCACTCCAGACCTCCTCATACAATACCACAGCTCCTCTCTTTGCACTCTGTCATATGCTTTCTCTAAATCTACAAAGACACAATGGAGGTCTTTCTGACCCTCTCTGTACTTCTCCATTAACATTTTTAAAGCAAATAATGCATCTGTAGTGCTTTCTTGGCATGAAACCATACTGCTGCTCACAAATGTCCACTTCTCTCCTCAACCTTGCTCTCTTCATCCTCTTCAAAGCTCTCCTGATTTCACCATTGCTAATACTTTCTATTTCCTGGTCAACAATATTTGCCTTTACAACTCTTCTCTCTGTCATTTTCTCATTCATCAGTTCCTCAAAGTACTCCTTCCATCTTTCCCTCACCCTCCTGTCACCTGTCAACACATTTCCATCTCAATCTTTAATCACTCTAACCTGCTGCACATTCTGTCCATCTCTATCCCTCTGCCTCACCAAACGATACACATCCCTCTCACCTTCTTTACTATCTATCCTTGCATACATGTCCTCATACGCTTTCTGTTTGGCCTTTGCCACCTCTATCTTAACCTCACGCTGCATCACCCTATATTCCTGTCTACTTTCCTTCATCCTGTCACTTTCCTACTTCTTCCTAGCCAGCCTCTTCCTCTGGATACTCTCTTGGACTTCCTCATTCCACCACCAAGTCTCCTTGTCTTCTTTCCTCCTTCCAGATGACACACATGGCACTTTTCTACCCATCTTGCTGATCACTGTGGCTGTAGAGGTCCAGTCATCTGGAAGCCCTTCTTGACTACCTAAAGCTTGAAGCTCTTTTTTGAAGCTCCTTTTCCAACTTCCACCACTTTGTCTTCTGCTCTAACTTTACTCTCTTCATCTTCCTTACCACCAGAGTCATCTTACACACCACCATCCTATGCTGTCTAGCTACAGTCACCTACCACTACTTTACAATTGCTAATTTCCATCAGATTACAGCGTTTACATAAAATATAGTCCACTCGTGTGCTTCTGCCACCACTCTTATATGTCACCCTGTGTTCCTGCCTCTTCTGTGTCCACCACAGCCATCTACATACTTTTAGCAAAGTCTACCAACCTCTGTCCTTCTGGGTTCCTTTCCTGAAGACCAAACCTGCTCATCACTTCCTTATCCCCACTATTCCCTTCCCCAACATGTCTATTCAAATCTGCCCCTATCACTACCCTCTCACCTCTGGGAACAGTCTGCATCACTTCCTCCAACTCGCTGGCTCCAACAAATCTGTCTCTCATCTTGCTTACAACCTACTTGTGTAGCCAACATGCGTAACAACATTCAACATCACACCTTCAATATCCATCCTATCCTATCTGACACTCTCTTTACCTCTAGAAAACATTCTTCACAAACTCCTCCTTCAGGATCACCCCAACTCCATTTTCTGCCTGTCCACACCCTTATAAAACAATTAAAACACTGCTCCAATGCTTTTAGCCTTGCTCCCTTTCCACCTGCTCTCCTGGACACACAGAATATCAACTTTCCTCCTCTGCATCATATCTACCAGTTGTCTGTCTTTACCTGTCATTGTACCAACATTCAATGTCCCTACTTTCAGTCCTAAACACCTGCCTTTCCTCTTCTCTCTCTGCCCACTGACACGCCTTCCTCCTCTAACACACTTTCCTTCTCTCCTTCTTTGACTAGCAGTAGCCTAACGACACTGGCAGTTGTTGTTGTTGTTAACCCCGACCCAACTGATCCGGTATGGGAGTTATATTTGTGATTCGCATAATGAATTTGGCAAAACTTTTATGTCGGATGCCCTTCCTGACACAATCCTCTCTATTTATCCGGGGTTGGGACAGGCCTAAAAGATAAATTGGTGTGTGATCTTCTGTGGCTAGATTGTTGTGAGGATATTCTTTATAATATGCTGTTAAACCTGTCAGCAAGCTTAATATTTGTGCCTTGTCCCTTGAAGTTATTCTACTTTTACATTTGTTTTCTTTACTGTGACAGACTAAACCTAAATTTGTCCCTTTCAAATTTTCTATGTATCCTTTGTATGCTTCCTTTTATACTCCTTGCATTTATAACTGTCAAACTAATGGCTCTGTTGAATCACCACTTGTTCTGCCCAGCTCCTAATCTCCTGCATTACCACTGGTTTATGCCCAGCTTTAGGTCATAAGTGGTTTCTACACAGCTTCACTCACCCACTCCTTCATAGCATGTGATTTGACATCTCTACCTCTGGCTTCTTGCTTTCTGCACTCTGGCTCCAATGCAGTCGGTTCTACCCCATGTCCACCAACCAAGTCTTCACTGCAGTTTTGTTTTTATGCTGTTGATTTATGCATGTATAATTGTATCTAAGCATTTGTTCTGAAAATAAAAACAAATATATACATTTGTAAATTTTTTTTTTTTTTTTTTTTTTTTTTTTTTGGGGGTAGAGGGGTAGAGGGGTAGAGGGGTAGAGGGGTAGAGGGGTAGAGGGGTAGAGGGGTAGAGGGGTAGAGGGGTAGAGGGGTAGAGGGGTAGAGGGGTAGAGGGGTAGAGGGGTAGAGGGGTAGAGGGGTAGAGGGGTAGAGGGGTAGAGGGGTAGAGGGGTAGAGGGGTAGAGGGGTAGAGGGGTAGAGGGGTAGAGGGGTAGAGGGGTAGAGGGGTAGAGGGGTAGAGGGGTAGAGGGGTAGAGGGGTAGAGGGGTAGAGGGGTAGAGGGGTAGAGGGGTAGAGGGGTAGAGGGGTAGAGGGGTAGAGGGGTAGAGGGGTAGAGGGGTAGAGGGGTAGAGGGGTAGAGGGGTAGAGGGGTAGAGGGGTAGAGGGGTAGAGGGGTAGAGGGGTAGAGGGGTAGAGGGGTAGAGGGGTAGAGGGGTAGAGGGGTAGAGGGGTAGAGGGGTAGAGGGGTAGAGGGGTAGAGGGGTAGAGGGGTAGGGTTAGGGTTAGGGTTAGGGTTAGGGTTAGGGTTAGGGTTAGGGTTAGGGTTAGGGTTAGGGTTAGGGTTAGGGTTAGGGTTAGGGTTAGGGTTAGGTTAGGGTTAGGGTTAGGGTTAGGGTTAGGGTTAGGGGTTAGGGTTAGGGTTAGGGTTAGGGTTAGGGTTAGGGTTAGGGTTAGGGTTAGGGTTAGGGTTAGGGTTAGGGTTAGGGTTAGGGTTAGGGTTAGGGTTAGGGTTAGGGTTAGGGTTAGGGTTAGGGTTAGGGTTAGGGTTAGGGTTAGGGTTAGGGTTAGGGTTAGGGTTAGGGTTAGGGTTAGGGTTAGGGTTAGGGTTAGGGTTAGGGTTAGGGTTAGGGTTAGGGTTAGGGTTAGGGTTAGGGTTAGGGTTAGGGTTAGGGTTAGGGTTAGGGTTAGGGTTAGGGTTAGGGTTAGGGTTAGGGTTAGGGTTAGGGTTAGGGTTAGGGTTAGGGTTAGGGTTAGGGTTAGGGTTAGGGTTAGGGTTAGGGTTAGGGTTAGGGTTAGGGTTAGGGTTAGGGTTAGGGTTAGGGTTAGGGTTAGGGTTAGGGTTAGGGTTAGGGTTAGGGTTAGGGTTAGGGTTAGGGTTAGGGTTAGGGTTAGGGTTAGGGTTAGGGTTAGGGTTAGGGTTAGGGTTAGGGTTAGGGTTAGGGTTAGGGTTAGGGTTAGGGTTAGGGTTAGGGTTAGGGTTAGGGTTAGGGTTAGGGTTAGGGTTAGGGTTAGGGTTAGGGTTAGGGTTAGGGTTAGGGTTAGGGTTAGGGTTAGGGTTAGGGTTAGGGTTAGGGTTAGGGTTAGGGTTAGGGTTAGGGTTAGGGTTAGGGTTAGGGTTAGGGTTAGGGTTAGGGTTAGGGTTAGGGTTAGGGTTAGGGTTAGGGTTAGGGTTAGGGTTAGGGTTAGGGTTAGGGTTAGGGTTAGGGTTAGGGTTAGGGTTAGGGTTAGGGTTAGGGTTAGGGTTAGGGTTAGGGTTAGGGTTAGGGTTAGGGTTAGGGTTAGGGTTAGGGTTAGGGTTAGGGTTAGGGTTAGGGTTAGGGTTAGGGTTAGGGTTAGGGTTAGGGTTAGGGTTAGGGTTAGGGTTAGGGTTAGGGTTAGGGTTAGGGTTAGGGTTAGGGTTAGGGTTAGGGTTAGGGTTAGGGTTAGGGTTAGGGTTAGGGTTAGGGTTAGGGTTAGGGTTAGGGTTAGGGTTAGGGTTAGGGTTAGGGTTAGGGTTAGGGTTAGGGTTAGGGTTAGGGTTAGGGTTAGGGTTAGGGTTAGGGTTAGGGTTAGGGTTAGGGTTAGGGTTAGGGTTAGGGTTAGGGTTAGGGTTAGGGTTAGGGTTAGGGTTAGGGTTAGGGTTAGGGTTAGGGTTAGGGTTAGGGTTAGGGTTAGGGTTAGGGTTAGGGTTAGGGTTAGGGTTAGGGTTAGGGTTAGGGTTAGGGTTAGGGTTAGGGTTAGGGTTAGGGTTAGGGTTAGGGTTAGGGTTAGGGTTAGGGTTAGGGTTAGGGTTAGGGTTAGGGTTAGGGTTAGGGTTAGGGTTAGGGTTAGGGTTAGGGTTAGGGTTAGGGTTAGGGTTAGGGTTAGGGTTAGGGTTAGGGTTAGGGTTAGGGTTAGGGTTAGGGTTAGGGTTAGGGTTAGGGTTAGGGTTAGGGTTAGGGTTAGGGTTAGGGTTAGGGTTAGGGTTAGGGTTAGGGTTAGGGTTAGGGTTAGGGTTAGGGTTAGGGTTAGGGTTAGGGTTAGGGTTAGGGTTAGGGTTAGGGTTAGGGTTAGGGTTAGGGTTAGGGTTAGGGTTAGGGTTAGGGTTAGGGTTAGGGTTAGGGTTAGGGTTAGGGTTAGGGTTAGGGTTAGGGTTAGGGTTAGGGTTAGGGTTAGGGTTAGGGTTAGGGTTAGGGTTAGGGTTAGGGTTAGGGTTAGGGTTAGGGTTAGGGTTAGGGTTAGGGTTAGGGTTAGGGTTAGGGTTAGGGTTAGGGTTAGGGTTAGGGTTAGGGTTAGGGTTAGGGTTAGGGTTAGGGTTAGGGTTAGGGTTAGGGTTAGGGTTAGGGTTAGGGTTAGGGTTAGGGTTAGGGTTAGGGTTAGGGTTAGGGTTAGGGTTAGGGTTAGGGTTAGGGTTAGGGTTAGGGTTAGGGTTAGGGTTAGGGTTAGGGTTAGGGTTAGGGTTAGGGTTAGGGTTAGGGTTAGGGTTAGGGTTAGGGTTAGGGTTAGGGTTAGGGTTAGGGTTAGGGTTAGGGTTAGGGTTAGGGTTAGGGTTAGGGTTAGGGTTAGGGTTAGGGTTAGGGTTAGGGTTAGGGTTAGGGTTAGGGTTAGGGTTAGGGTTAGGGTTAGGGTTAGGGTTAGGGTTAGGGTTAGGGTTAGGGTTAGGGTTAGGGTTAGGGTTAGGGTTAGGGTTAGGGTTAGGGTTAGGGTTAGGGTTAGGGTTAGGGTTAGGGTTAGGGTTAGGGTTAGGGTTAGGGTTAGGGTTAGGGTTAGGGTTAGGGTTAGGGTTAGGGTTAGGGTTAGGGTTAGGGTTAGGGTTAGGGTTAGGGTTAGGGTTAGGGTTAGGGTTAGGGTTAGGGTTAGGGTTAGGGTTAGGGTTAGGGTTAGGGTTAGGGTTAGGGTTAGGGTTAGGGTTAGGGTTAGGGTTAGGGTTAGGGTTAGGGTTAGGGTTAGGGTTAGGGTTAGGGTTAGGGTTAGGGTTAGGGTTAGGGTTAGGGTTAGGGTTAGGGTTAGGGTTAGGGTTAGGGTTAGGGTTAGGGTTAGGGTTAGGGTTAGGGTTAGGGTTAGGGTTAGGGTTAGGGTTAGGGTTAGGGTTAGGGTTAGGGTTAGGGTTAGGGTTAGGGTTAGGGTTAGGGTTAGGGTTAGGGTTAGGGTTAGGGTTAGGGTTAGGGTTAGGGTTAGGGTTAGGGTTAGGGTTAGGGTTAGGGTTAGGGTTAGGGTTAGGGTTAGGGTTAGGGTTAGGGTTAGGGTTAGGGTTAGGGTTAGGGTTAGGGTTAGGGTTAGGGTTAGGGTTAGGGTTAGGGTTAGGGTTAGGGTTAGGGTTAGGGTTAGGGTTAGGGTTAGGGTTAGGGTTAGGGTTAGGGTTAGGGTTAGGGTTAGGGTTAGGGTTAGGGTTAGGGTTAGGGTTAGGGTTAGGGTTAGGGTTAGGGTTAGGGTTAGGGTTAGGGTTAGGGTTAGGGTTAGGGTTAGGGTTAGGGTTAGGGTTAGGGTTAGGGTTAGGGTTAGGGTTAGGGTTAGGGTTAGGGTTAGGGTTAGGGTTAGGGTTAGGGTTAGGGTTAGGGTTAGGGTTAGGGTTAGGGTTAGGGTTAGGGTTAGGGTTAGGGTTAGGGTTAGGGTTAGGGTTAGTTAGGGTTAGGGTTAGGGTTAGGGTTAGGGTTAGGGTTAGGGTTAGGGTTAGGGTTAGGGTTAGGGTTAGGGTTAGGGTTAGGGTTAGGGTTAGGGTTAGGGTTAGGGTTAGGGTTAGGGTTAGGGTTAGGGTTAGGGTTAGGGTTAGGGTTAGGGTTAGGGTTAGGGTTAGGGTTAGGGTTAGGGTTAGGGTTAGGGTTAGGGTTAGGGTTAGGGTTAGGGTTAGGGTTAGGGTTAGGGTTAGGGTTAGGGTTAGGGTTAGGGTTAGGGTTAGGGTTAGGGTTAGGGTTAGGGTTAGGGTTAGGGTTAGGGTTAGGGTTAGGGTTAGGGTTAGGGTTAGGGTTAGGGTTAGGGTTAGGGTTAGGGTTAGGGTTAGGGTTAGGGTTAGGGTTAGGGTTAGGGTTAGGGTTAGGGTTAGGGTTAGGGTTAGGGTTAGGGTTAGGGTTAGGGTTAGGGTTAGGGTTAGGGTTAGGGTTAGGGTTAGGGTTAGGGTTAGGGTTAGGGTTAGGGTTAGGGTTAGGGTTAGGGTTAGGGTTAGGGTTAGGGTTAGGGTTAGGGTTAGGGTTAGGGTTAGGGTTAGGGTTAGGGTTAGGGTTAGGGTTAGGGTTAGGGTTAGGGTTAGGGTTAGGGTTAGGGTTAGGGTTAGGGTTAGGGTTAGGGTTAGGGTTAGGGTTAGGGTTAGGGTTAGGGTTAGGGTTAGGGTTAGGGTTAGGGTTAGGGTTAGGGTTAGGGTTAGGGTTAGGGTTAGGGTTAGGGTTAGGGTTAGGGTTAGGGTTAGGGTTAGGGTTAGGGTTAGGGTTAGGGTTAGGGTTAGGGTTAGGGTTAGGGTTAGGGTTAGGGTTAGGGTTAGGGTTAGGGTTAGGGTTAGGGTTAGGGTTAGGGTTAGGGTTAGGGTTAGGGTTAGGGTTAGGGTTAGGGTTAGGGTTAGGGTTAGGGTTAGGGTTAGGGTTAGGGTTAGGGTTAGGGTTAGGGTTAGGGTTAGGGTTAGGGTTAGGGTTAGGGTTAGGGTTAGGGTTAGGGTTAGGGTTAGGGTTAGGGTTAGGGTTAGGGTTAGGGTTAGGGTTAGGGTTAGGGTTAGGGTTAGGGTTAGGGTTAGGGTTAGGGTTAGGGTTAGGGTTAGGGTTAGGGTTAGGGTTAGGGTTAGGGTTAGGGTTAGGGTTAGGGTTAGGGTTAGGGTTAGGGTTAGGGTTAGGGTTAGGGTTAGGGTTAGGGTTAGGGTTAGGGTTAGGGTTAGGGTTAGGGTTAGGGTTAGGGTTAGGGTTAGGGTTAGGGTTAGGGTTAGGGTTAGGGTTAGGGTTAGGGTTAGGGTTAGGGTTAGGGTTAGGGTTAGGGTTAGGGTTAGGGTTAGGGTTAGGGTTAGGGTTAGGGTTAGGGTTAGGGTTAGGGTTAGGGTTAGGGTTAGGGTTAGGGTTAGGGTTAGGGTTAGGGTTAGGGTTAGGGTTAGGGTTAGGGTTAGGGTTAGGGTTAGGGTTAGGGTTAGGGTTAGGGTTAGGGTTAGGGTTAGGGTTAGGGTTAGGGTTAGGGTTAGGGTTAGGGTTAGGGTTAGGGTTAGGGTTAGGGTTAGGGTTAGGGTTAGGGTTAGGGTTAGGGTTAGGGTTAGGGTTAGGGTTAGGGTTAGGGTTAGGGTTAGGGTTAGGGTTAGGGTTAGGGTTAGGGTTAGGGTTAGGGTTAGGGTTAGGGTTAGGGTTAGGGTTAGGGTTAGGGTTAGGGTTAGGGTTAGGGTTAGGGTTAGGGTTAGGGTTAGGGTTAGGGTTAGGGTTAGGGTTAGGGTTAGGGTTAGGGTTAGGGTTAGGGTTAGGGTTAGGGTTAGGGTTAGGGTTAGGGTTAGGGTTAGGGTTAGGGTTAGGGTTAGGGTTAGGGTTAGGGTTAGGGTTAGGGTTAGGGTTAGGGTTAGGGTTAGGGTTAGGGTTAGGGTTAGGGTTAGGGTTAGGGTTAGGGTTAGGGTTAGGGTTAGGGTTAGGGTTAGGGTTAGGGTTAGGGTTAGGGTTAGGGTTAGGGTTAGGGTTAGGGTTAGGGTTAGGGTTAGGGTTAGGGTTAGGGTTAGGGTTAGGGTTAGGGTTAGGGTTAGGGTTAGGGTTAGGGTTAGGGTTAGGGTTAGGGTTAGGGTTAGGGTTAGGGTTAGGGTTAGGGTTAGGGTTAGGGTTAGGGTTAGGGTTAGGGTTAGGGTTAGGGTTAGGGTTAGGGTTAGGGTTAGGGTTAGGGTTAGGGTTAGGGTTAGGGTTAGGGTTAGGGTTAGGGTTAGGGTTAGGGTTAGGGTTAGGGTTAGGGTTAGGGTTAGGGTTAGGGTTAGGGTTAGGGTTAGGGTTAGGGTTAGGGTTAGGGTTAGGGTTAGGGTTAGGGTTAGGGTTAGGGTTAGGGTTAGGGTTAGGGTTAGGGTTAGGGTTAGGGTTAGGGTTAGGGTTAGGGTTAGGGTTAGGGTTAGGGTTAGGGTTAGGGTTAGGGTTAGGGTTAGGGTTAGGGTTAGGGTTAGGGTTAGGGTTAGGGTTAGGGTTAGGGTTAGGGTTAGGGTTAGGGTTAGGGTTAGGGTTAGGGTTAGGGTTAGGGTTAGGGTTAGGGTTAGGGTTAGGGTTAGGGTTAGGGTTAGGGTTAGGGTTAGGGTTAGGGTTAGGGTTAGGGTTAGGGTTAGGGTTAGGGTTAGGGTTAGGGTTAGGGTTAGGGTTAGGGTTAGGGTTAGGGTTAGGGTTAGGGTTAGGGTTAGGGTTAGGGTTAGGGTTAGGGTTAGGGTTAGGGTTAGGGTTAGGGTTAGGGTTAGGGTTAGGGTTAGGGTTAGGGTTAGGGTTAGGGTTAGGGTTAGGGTTAGGGTTAGGGTTAGGGTTAGGGTTAGGGTTAGGGTTAGGGTTAGGGTTAGGGTTAGGGTTAGGGTTAGGGTTAGGGTTAGGGTTAGGGTTAGGGTTAGGGTTAGGGTTAGGGTTAGGGTTAGGGTTAGGGTTAGGGTTAGGGTTAGGGTTAGGGTTAGGGTTAGGGTTAGGGTTAGGGTTAGGGTTAGGGTTAGGGTTAGGGTTAGGGTTAGGGTTAGGGTTAGGGTTAGGGTTAGGGTTAGGGTTAGGGTTAGGGTTAGGGTTAGGGTTAGGGTTAGGGTTAGGGTTAGGGTTAGGGTTAGGGTTAGGGTTAGGGTTAGGGTTAGGGTTAGGGTTAGGGTTAGGGTTAGGGTTAGGGTTAGGGTTAGGGTTAGGGTTAGGGTTAGGGTTAGGGTTAGGGTTAGGGTTAGGGTTAGGGTTAGGGTTAGGGTTAGGGTTAGGGTTAGGGTTAGGGTTAGGGTTAGGGTTAGGGTTAGGGTTAGGGTTAGGGTTAGGGTTAGGGTTAGGGTTAGGGTTAGGGTTAGGGTTAGGGTTAGGGTTAGGGTTAGGGTTAGGGTTAGGGTTAGGGTTAGGGTTAGGGTTAGGGTTAGGGTTAGGGTTAGGGTTAGGGTTAGGGTTAGGGTTAGGGTTAGGGTTAGGGTTAGGGTTAGGGTTAGGGTTAGGGTTAGGGTTAGGGTTAGGGTTAGGGTTAGGGTTAGGGTTAGGGTTAGGGTTAGGGTTAGGGTTAGGGTTAGGGTTAGGGTTAGGGTTAGGGTTAGGGTTAGGGTTAGGGTTAGGGTTAGGGTTAGGGTTAGGGTTAGGGTTAGGGTTAGGGTTAGGGTTAGGGTTAGGGTTAGGGTTAGGGTTAGGGTTAGGGTTAGGGTTAGGGTTAGGGTTAGGGTTAGGGTTAGGGTTAGGGTTAGGGTTAGGGTGTTAGGGTTAGGGTTAGGGTTAGGGTTAGGGTTAGGGTTAGGGTTAGGGTTAGGGTTAGGGTTAGGGTTAGGGTTAGGGTTAGGGTTAGGGTTAGGGTTAGGGTTAGGGTTAGGGTTAGGGTTAGGGTTAGGGTTAGGGTTAGGGTTAGGGTTAGGGTTAGGGTTAGGGTTAGGGTTAGGGTTAGGGTTAGGGTTAGGGTTAGGGTTAGGGTTAGGGTTAGGGTTAGGGTTAGGGTTAGGGTTAGGGTTAGGGTTAGGGTTAGGGTTAGGGTTAGGGTTAGGGTTAGGGTTAGGGTTAGGGTTAGGGTTAGGGTTAGGGTTAGGGTTAGGGTTAGGGTTAGGGTTAGGGTTAGGGTTAGGGTTAGGGTTAGGGTTAGGGTTAGGGTTAGGGTTAGGGTTAGGGTTAGGGTTAGGGTTAGGGTTAGGGTTAGGGTTAGGGTTAGGGTTAGGGTTAGGGTTAGGGTTAGGGTTAGGGTTAGGGTTAGGGTTAGGGTTAGGGTTAGGGTTAGGGTTAGGGTTAGGGTTAGGGTTAGGGTTAGGGTTAGGGTTAGGGTTAGGGTTAGGGTTAGGGTTAGGGTTAGGGTTAGGGTTAGGGTTAGGGTTAGGGTTAGGGTTAGGGTTAGGGTTAGGGTTAGGGTTAGGGTTAGGGTTAGGGTTAGGGTTAGGGTTAGGGTTAGGGTTAGGGTTAGGGTTAGGGTTAGGGTTAGGGTTAGGGTTAGGGTTAGGGTTAGGGTTAGGGTTAGGGTTAGGGTTAGGGTTAGGGTTAGGGTTAGGGTTAGGGTTAGGGTTAGGGTTAGGGTTAGGGTTAGGGTTAGGGTTAGGGTTAGGGTTAGGGTTAGGGTTAGGGTTAGGGTTAGGGTTAGGGTTAGGGTTAGGGTTAGGGTTAGGGTTAGGGTTAGGGTTAGGGTTAGGGTTAGGGTTAGGGTTAGGGTTAGGGTTAGGGTTAGGGTTAGGGTTAGGGTTAGGGTTAGGGTTAGGGTTAGGGTTAGGGTTAGGGTTAGGGTTAGGGTTAGGGTTAGGGTTAGGGTTAGGGTTAGGGTTAGGGTTAGGGTTAGGGTTAGGGTTAGGGTTAGGGTTAGGGTTAGGGTTAGGGTTAGGGTTAGGGTTAGGGTTAGGGTTAGGGTTAGGGTTAGGGTTAGGGTTAGGGTTAGGGTTAGGGTTAGGGTTAGGGTTAGGGTTAGGGTTAGGGTTAGGGTTAGGGTTAGGGTTAGGGTTAGGGTTAGGGTTAGGGTTAGGGTTAGGGTTAGGGTTAGGGTTAGGGTTAGGGTTAGGGTTAGGGTTAGGGTTAGGGTTAGGGTTAGGGTTAGGGTTAGGGTTAGGGTTAGGGTTAGGGTTAGGGTTAGGGTTAGGGTTAGGGTTAGGGTTAGGGTTAGGGTTAGGGTTAGGGTTAGGGTTAGGGTTAGGGTTAGGGTTAGGGTTAGGGTTAGGGTTAGGGTTAGGGTTAGGGTTAGGGTTAGGGTTAGGGTTAGGGTTAGGGTTAGGGTTAGGGTTAGGGTTAGGGTTAGGGTTAGGGTTAGGGTTAGGGTTAGGGTTAGGGTTAGGGTTAGGGTTAGGGTTAGGGTTAGGGTTAGGGTTAGGGTTAGGGTTAGGGTTAGGGTTAGGGTTAGGGTTAGGGTTAGGGTTAGGGTTAGGGTTAGGGTTAGGGTTAGGGTTAGGGTTAGGGTTAGGGTTAGGGTTAGGGTTAGGGTTAGGGTTAGGGTTAGGGTTAGGGTTAGGGTTAGGGTTAGGGTTAGGGTTAGGGTTAGGGTTAGGGTTAGGGTTAGGGTTAGGGTTAGGGTTAGGGTTAGGGTTAGGGTTAGGGTTAGGGTTAGGGTTAGGGTTAGGGTTAGGGTTAGGGTTAGGGTTAGGGTTAGGGTTAGGGTTAGGGTTAGGGTTAGGGTTAGGGTTAGGGTTAGGGTTAGGGTTAGGGTTAGGGTTAGGGTTAGGGTTAGGGTTAGGGTTAGGGTTAGGGTTAGGGTTAGGGTTAGGGTTAGGGTTAGGGTTAGGGTTAGGGTTAGGGTTAGGGTTAGGGTTAGGGTTAGGGTTAGGGTTAGGGTTAGGGTTAGGGTTAGGGTTAGGGTTAGGGTTAGGGTTAGGGTTAGGGTTAGGGTTAGGGTTAGGGTTAGGGTTAGGGTTAGGGTTAGGGTTAGGGTTAGGGTTAGGGTTAGGGTTAGGGTTAGGGTTAGGGTTAGGGTTAGGGTTAGGGTTAGGGTTAGGGTTAGGGTTAGGGTTAGGGTTAGGGTTAGGGTTAGGGTTAGGGTTAGGGTTAGGGTTAGGGTTAGGGTTAGGGTTAGGGTTAGGGTTAGGGTTAGGGTTAGGGTTAGGGTTAGGGTTAGGGTTAGGGTTAGGGTTAGGGTTAGGGTTAGGGTTAGGGTTAGGGTTAGGGTTAGGGTTAGGGTTAGGGTTAGGGTTAGGGTTAGGGTTAGGGTTAGGGTTAGGGTTAGGGTTAGGGTTAGGGTTAGGGTTAGGGTTAGGGTTAGGGTTAGGGTTAGGGTTAGGGTTAGGGTTAGGGTTAGGGTTAGGGTTAGGGTTAGGGTTAGGGTTAGGGTTAGGGTTAGGGTTAGGGTTAGGGTTAGGGTTAGGGTTAGGGTTAGGGTTAGGGTTAGGGTTAGGGTTAGGGTTAGGGTTAGGGTTAGGGTTAGGGTTAGGGTTAGGGTTAGGGTTAGGGTTAGGGTTAGGGTTAGGGTTAGGGTTAGGGTTAGGGTTAGGGTTAGGGTTAGGGTTAGGGTTAGGGTTAGGGTTAGGGTTAGGGTTAGGGTTAGGGTTAGGGTTAGGGTTAGGGTTAGGGTTAGGGTTAGGGTTAGGGTTAGGGTTAGGGTTAGGGTTAGGGTTAGGGTTAGGGTTAGGGTTAGGGTTAGGGTTAGGGTTAGGGTTAGGGTTAGGGTTAGGGTTAGGGTTAGGGTTAGGGTTAGGGTTAGGGTTAGGGTTAGGGTTAGGGTTAGGGTTAGGGTTAGGGTTAGGGTTAGGGTTAGGGTTAGGGTTAGGGTTAGGGTTAGGGTTAGGGTTAGGGTTAGGGTTAGGGTTAGGGTTAGGGTTAGGGTTAGGGTTAGGGTTAGGGTTAGGGTTAGGGTTAGGGTTAGGGTTAGGGTTAGGGTTAGGGTTAGGGTTAGGGTTAGGGTTAGGGTTAGGGTTAGGGTTAGGGTTAGGGTTAGGGTTAGGGTTAGGGTTAGGGTTAGGGTTAGGGTTAGGGTTAGGGTTAGGGTTAGGGTTAGGGTTAGGGTTAGGGTTAGGGTTAGGGTTAGGGTTAGGGTTAGGGTTAGGGTTAGGGTTAGGGTTAGGGTTAGGGTTAGGGTTAGGGTTAGGGTTAGGGTTAGGGTTAGGGTTAGGGTTAGGGTTAGGGTTAGGGTTAGGGTTAGGGTTAGGGTTAGGGTTAGGGTTAGGGTTAGGGTTAGGGTTAGGGTTAGGGTTAGGGTTAGGGTTAGGGTTAGGGTTAGGGTTAGGGTTAGGGTTAGGGTTAGGGTTAGGGTTAGGGTTAGGGTTAGGGTTAGGGTTAGGGTTAGGGTTAGGGTTAGGGTTAGGGTTAGGGTTAGGGTTAGGGTTAGGGTTAGGGTTAGGGTTAGGGTTAGGGTTAGGGTTAGGGTTAGGGTTAGGGTTAGGGTTAGGGTTAGGGTTAGGGTTAGGGTTAGGGTTAGGGTTAGGGTTAGGGTTAGGGTTAGGGTTAGGGTTAGGGTTAGGGTTAGGGTTAGGGTTAGGGTTAGGGTTAGGGTTAGGGTTAGGGTTAGGGTTAGGGTTAGGGTTAGGGTTAGGGTTAGGGTTAGGGTTAGGGTTAGGGTTAGGGTTAGGGTTAGGGTTAGGGTTAGGGTTAGGGTTAGGGTTAGGGTTAGGGTTAGGGTTAGGGTTAGGGTTAGGGTTAGGGTTAGGGTTAGGGTTAGGGTTAGGGTTAGGGTTAGGGTTAGGGTTAGGGTTAGGGTTCGGGTTAGGGTTAGGGTTAGGGTTAGGGTTAGGGTTAGGGTTAGGGTTAGGGTTAGGGTTAG